>NC_140020.1:10000-12500 GCF_964263955.1 Coregonus lavaretus | reverse complement strand
TGGACAATGCCCGAGTCAGGGGTCAGCCGCATCAATGACAGCTCGACCAGACGTCTTCTGGCAGTGACACGCAACAGGAGGACCGGTGGACACTCGTGGTCCCACGGAGGGAGCCATGAAAGGACACACACACACACACACACACACACAGACACACACACACACACACACACACACACACACAGACACACACACACACACACACACACACACACACACACACACACACACACACACACACACACACACACACACACACACACACACACACACACACACACACACACACACACACACACACACAGACACACACACAGACAGACGGACGGACGGACGGACGGACGGAGGGACGGACGGACGGAGGGGGCCTTGTCCTCCTCATCCATCAGTAGCTATACTTCCATTATCATCTGTCCTGGTAGAAACGATCATGTCAGGGTAGCTATACTTCCATTATCATCTGTCCTGGTAGAAACGATCGTGTCAGGGTAGCTGGACTTCCATTATCATCTGTCTGGGTATAAACAATCGTGTCAGGGTAGCTAGACTTCCATTATCATCTGTCTGGGTAGAAACAATCGTGTCAGGGTAGCTAGACTTCCATTATCATCTGTCTGGGTAGAAACAATCGTGTCAGGGTAGCTGGACTTCCATCAGAGATAATGGGCCGTCTTCTTCTTATTTTCATTAGAACAAAGTGGTGGCCTGTCATCTGTCTGTCCAGCTACCCTGACTGCTGCCCTGCCGTCCAACATCCTGCCAAAGACCCGTCTGTCTGTCCAGCTACCCTGACTGCTGCCCTGCCGTCCAACATCCTGCCAAAGACCCGTCTGTCTGTCCAGCTACCCTGACTGCTGCGCCGCCGTCCAACATCCTGCCAAAGACCCGTCTGTCTGTCCAGCTACCCTGACTGCTGCCCTGCCGTCCAACATCCTGCCAAAGACCCGTCTGTCTGTCCAGCTACCCTGACTGCTGCGCTGCCGTCCAACATCCTGCCAAAGACCCGTCTGTCTGTCCAGCTACCCTGACTGCTGCCCTGCCGTCCAACATCCTGCCAAAGACCCGTCTGTCTGTCCAGCTACCCTGACTGCTGCCCTGCCGTCCAGCATCCTGCCAAAGACCCGTCTGTCTGTCCAGCTACCCTGACTGCTGCCCTGCCGTCCAACATCCTGCCAAAGACCCGTCTGTCTGTCCAGCTACCCTGACTGCTGCCCTGCCGTCCAACGTCCTGCCAAAGACCCGTCTGTCTGTCCAGCTACCCTGACTGCTGCCCTGCCGTCCAACATCCTGCCAAAGACCCGTCTGTCTGTCCAGCTACCCTGACTGCTGCGCCGCCGTCCAACATCCTGCCAAAGACCCGTCTGTCTGTCCAGCTACCCTGACTGCTGCCCTGCCGTCCAACATCCTGCCAAAGACCCGTCTGTCTGTCCAGCTACCCTGACTGCTGCCCTGCCGTCCAACATCCTGCCAAAGACCCGTCTGTCTGTCCAGCTACCCTGACTGCTGCCCTGCCGTCCAACATCCTGCCAAAGACCTGTCTGTCTGTCCAGCTACCCTGACTGCTGCCCTGCCGTCCAACATCCTGCCAAAGACCCGTCTGTCTGTCCAGCTACCCTGACTGCTGCCCTGCCGTCCAACATCCTGCCAAAGACCCGTCTGTCTGTCCAGCTACCCTGACTGCTGCCCTGCCGTCCAACATCCTGCCAAAGACCCGTCTGTCTGTCCAGCTACCCTGACTGCTGCCCTGCCGTCCAACATCCTGCCAAAGACCCGTCTGTCTGTCCAGCTACCCTGACTGCTGCCCTGCCGTCCAACATCCTGCCAAAGACCCGTCTGTCTGTCCAGCTACCCTGACTGCTGCCCTGCCGTCCAACATCCTGCCAAAGACCCGTCTGTCTGTCCAGCTACGCTGACTGTTATTTTATTTGCTGCTCTTTAATTATTTGTTACTTTACATAATCACTTATTTTTCTTAAAACTGCATTGTTGGTCAAGGGCTTGTAAGTAAATATTTCACTGTAAGGTCTACACCTGTTGTATTCGGCACGTGTGACAAATAACATTTGATTTGATTTGATTTGACATGTCTAGCGGTCTGATTTTCATAGATACCAGTGGACCCCATCATTACATGTCTAGCAGTCTGAAAATCACAGATAGCAGTGGACCCCATGCTGTCCCTCTCATTATAGATAGCAGTGGACCCCATGCTGTCCCTCTCATTATAGATAGCAGTGTCTGTGTTCCTCTCTGTAAAACATTTTAATGGAGATTCCAGGATCAATATTATCCATTACATCCCGATGGAAGTCATTTGAAAAGGCCTGATTCTCTTTTTATTACGATGGGGAGAAAAACAGGTGTCTGAAAACTGCTGACCCTCTATGCTGACTAAGACTTTAAGAGAAGAAAAATAAAAATGGCAGGCCAATTAAAAGTCATGTTTTACCTAAAGAGATTAATCCTATTTCCATAATGAAACCATCCAGCCTGGCAGATT
>NC_140020.1:0-5000 GCF_964263955.1 Coregonus lavaretus | reverse complement strand
CTCTGTGTGTGTGTGTGTGTTTCATGCCTTGTTGATTCACTATAATGGATACATTATAAGTCAAAACCTACAGTACCCCTATTCTGCTTATTATCTCCGATTGTTACAGCTTATCCATAAATTGGACCATCTCAACATATCAAATATATTTTTTTATGTATTTGTCACATAACAGGTGTACACTAACAGTGAAATGCTTACTTACGGATCCTTTTACAACAATGCAGAGTTAAAGATAAAGATCTAAATGTATTAATAAAAAGTAGACATGATGACACAAGGAATAAATACACAGTGAATAACAATAACCAGTAAGAATAACATGGCTATATACAGGAAGTACCAGGTAATAACATGCCTATATACAGGAAGTACCAGGTAATAACATGGCTATATACAGGAAGTACAAGGTAATAACACGGCTATATACAGGAAGTACCAGGTAATAACAGGGCTACATACAGGGAGTACCAGGTAATAACATGGCTATATACAGGAAGTACCAGGTAATAACATGGCTATATAAAGGAAGTACCAGGTAATAACATGGCTATATACAGGAAGTACCAGGTAATAACACGGCTATATACAGGAAGTACCAGGTAATAACATGGCTATATACAGGAAGTACCAGGTAATAACATAGCTATATACAGGAAGTACCAGGTAATAACATGGTTATATACAGGAAGTACCAGGTAATAACATGGCTATATACAGGAAGTATCAGGTAATAACATGGCTATATACAGGAAGTACCAGGTAATAACATGGCTATATACAGGAAGTACCAGGTAATAACATGGCTATATACAGGAAGTATCAGGTAATAACATGGTTATATACAGGAAGTACCAGGTAATAACATGGCTATATACAGGAAGTACCAGGTAATAAAATGGCTATATACAGGAAGTACCAGGTAATAACAAGGCTATATACAGGAAGTACCAGGTAATAACATGGTTACACACAGGAAGTACCAGGTAATAACAAGGCTATATACAGGAAGTACCTGGTAATAACAAGGCTATATAAAGGAAGTACCAGGTAATAACATGGCTATATACAGGAAGTATCAGGTAATAACATGGTTATATACAGGAAGTACCAGGTAATAACATGGCTATATACAGGAAGTACCAGGTAATAACATGGCTATATACAGGAAGTACCAGGTAATAACAAGGCTATATACAGGAAGTACCAGGTAATAACATGGCTATATACAGGAAGTATCAGGTAATAACATGGTTATATACAGGAAGTACCAGGTAATAACATGGCTATATACAGGAAGTACCAGGTAATAACATGGCTATATACAGGAAGTACCAGGTAATAACAAGGCTATATACAGGAAGTATCAGGTAATAACATGGTTATATACAGAAAGTACCAGTACTTTTTTTTTTATATATATATTTTTTTTCCACCTTTATTTAACCAGGTAAGCCAGTTGAGAACAGGTTCTCATTTACAACTGCAACCTGGCCAAGATAAAGCAAAGTAGTGCAATAAAAACAACACAGAGTTACATATGGGGTAAAAAACATAAAGTCAGAAATACAACAGAAAATATATATACAGTGTGTGCAAATGTAGCAAGTTATGGAGGTAAGGCAATAAATAGGCTATAGTGCAGAATAATTACAATAGTATTAACACTGGAATGCTAGATGTGCAAGAGATTTTGTGCAAATAGAGATACTGGGGTGCAAAAGAGCAAAATAAATAACAATATAGGGATGAGGTAGTTGGGTGGGCTAATTTCAGATGGGCTGTGTACAGGTGCAGTGATCGGTAAGGTGCTCTGACAACTGATGCTTAAAGTTATTGAGGGAGATAAGAGTCTCCAGCTTCAGAGATTTTTGCAATTCGTTCCAGTCATTGGCAGCAGAGAACTGGAAGGAATGGCGGCCAAAGGAGGTGTTGGCTTTGGGAATGACCAGTGAGATATACCTGCTGGAGCGCAGACTACGGGTGGGTGCTGCTATGGTGACCAATGAGCTAAGATAAGGCGGGGATTTGCCTAGCAGTGATTTATAGATGGCCTGGAGCCAGTGGGTTTGACGACGAACATGTAGTGAGGACCAGCCAACAAGAGCGTACAGGTCACAGTGGTGGGTAGTGTATGGGGCTTTGGAGACAAAACGGATGGCACTGTGATAGACTACATCCAATTTGCTGAGTAGAGTGTTGGAGGCTATTTTGTAAATGACATCGCCGAAGTCAAGGATCGGTAGGATAGTCAGTTTTACGAGGGCATGTTTGGCAGCATGAGTGAAGGAGGCTTTATTGCGAAATAGGAAGCCGATTCTAGATTTAACTTTGGATTGGAGATTCTTTATGTGAGTCTGGAAGTTGAGTTTACAGTCTAACCAGACACCTAGGTATTTGTAGTTGTCCACATACTCTAGGTCAGACCCATCGAGAGTGGTGATTCTAGTCGGGTGGGCGGGTGCCAGCAGCGTTCGATTGAAAAGCATGCATTTAGTTTTACTAGTGTTTAAGAGCATTTGGAGGCTACTGAAGGATTGTTGTATGGCATTGAAGCTCGTTTGGAGGTTTGTTAACACAGTGTCCAATGAAGGGCCAGATGTATACAAAATGGTGTCGTCTGCGTAGAGGTGGACCTGAGAGTCACCAGCAGCAAGAGCGACATCATTGATATACACGGAGAAAAGTGTCGGCCCAAGAATTGAACCCTGTGGCACCCCCATAGAGACTGCCATAGGTCCAGACAACAGGCCCTCCGATTTGACACACTGAACTCTATCTGAGAAGTAGTTGGTGAACCAGGCGAGGCAGTCATTTGAGAAACCAAGGCTATTTAGTCTGCCAATAAGAATGCGGTGGTTGACAGAGTCGAAAGCCTTGGCCAGGTCGATGAAGACGGCTGCACAGTACTGTCTATTATCAATCGCGGTTATAATATCGTTTAGGACCTTGAGCGTGGCTGAAGTGCACCCGTGACCAGCTCGGAAACCGGATTGGATTTGAGGATATAAGCTGTAGTGATGGAGGATACAAGCTGTAGTGATGCAGGATAGAAACTGTAGGGATGGAGGCTAGAAGCTGTAGTGATGGAGGATAGAAGCTGGGATGGAGGATAGAAGCTGTAGGGATGGAGGATAGAAGCTGTAGTGATGGAGGATAGAAGCTGTAGTGATGGAGGATAGAAGCTGTAGTGATGGAGGATAGAAGCTGTAGGGATGGAGGATAGAAGCTGTAGTGATGGAGGATAGAAGCTGTAGTGATGGAGGATAGAAGCTGTAGAGATGGAGGATAGAAGCTGTAGGGATGGAGGATAGAAGCTGTAGTGATGGAGGATAGAAGCTGGGATGGAGGATAGAAGCTGTAGTGATGGAGGATAGAAGCTGTAGTGATGGAGGATAGAAGCTGTAGTGATGGAGGATAGAAGCTGTAGGGATGGAGGATAGAAGCTGTAGTGATGGAGGATAGAAGCTGGGATGGAGGATAGAAGCTGTAGTGATGGAGGATAGAAGCTGTAGTGATGGAGGATAGAAGCTGGGATGGAGGATAGAAGCTGTAGTGATGGAGGATATAAGCTGTAGTGATGGAGGATAGAAGCTGTAGTGATGGAGGATAGAAGCTGTAGTGATGGAGGATAGAAGCTGTAGTGATGGAGGATAGAAGCTGTAGGGATGGAGGATAGAAGCTGTAGTGATGGAGGATAGAAGCTGTAGTGATGGAGGATAGAAGCTGTAGGGATGGAGGATAGAAGCTGTAGTGATGGAGGATAGAAGCTGTAGGGATGGAGGATAGAAGCTGTAGTGATGGAGGATAGAAGCTGGGATGGAGGATAGAAGCTGTAGTGATGGAGGATAGAAGCTGTAGTGATGGAGGATAGAAGCTGTAGAGATGGAGGATAGAAGCTGTAGGGATGGAGGATAGAAGCTGTAGTGATGGAGGATAGAAGCTGGGATGGAGGATAGAAGCTGTAGTGATGGAGGATAGAAGCTGTAGTGATGGAGGATAGAAGCTGGGATGGAGGATAGAAGCTGTAGTGATGGAGGATAGAAGCTGTAGTGATGGAGGATAGAAGCTGTAGTGATGGAGGATAGAAGCTGTAGTGATGGAGGATAGAAGCTGTAGTGATGGAGGATAGAAGCTGTAGTGATGGAAGATAGAAGCTGTAGTGATGGAGGATAGAAGCTGTAGTGATGGAGGATAGAAGCTGTAGTGATGGAGGATAGAAGCTGTAGTGATGGAGGATAGAAGCTGTAGTGATGGAGGATAGAAGCTGTAGTGATGGAGGATAGAAGCTGTAGTGATGGAGGATAGAAGCTGTAGTGATGGAGGATAGAAGCTGTAGTGATGGAGGATAGAAGCTGTAGTGATGGAGGATAGAAGCTGTAGTGATGGAGGATAGAAGCTGTAGTGATGGAGGATAGAAGCTGTAGTGATGGAGGATAGAAGCTGTAGTGATGGAGGATAGAAGCTGTAGGGATGGAGGATAGAAGCTGTAGGGATGGAGGATAGAAGCTGTAGTGATGGAGGATAGAAGCTGTAGTGATGGAGGATAGAAGCTGTAGTGATGGAGGATAGAAGCTGTAGTGATGGAGGATAGAAGCTGTAGTGATGGAGGATAGAAGCTGTAGTGATGGAGGATAGAAGCTGTAGTGATGGAGGATAGAAGCTGGGATGGAGGATAGAAGCTGTAGTGATGGAGGATAGAAGCTGTAGGGATGGAGGATAGAAGCTGTAGTGATGGAGGATAGAAGCTGTAGTGATGGCAGGATAGAAGCTGTAGGGATGGAGGCTAGAAGCTGTAGTGATGGAGGATAGAAGCTGGGATGGAGGATAGAAGCTGTAGGGATGGAGGATAGAAGCTGTAGGGATGGAGGATAGAAGCTGTAGTGATGGAGGATAGAAGCTGTAGGGATGGAGGATAGAAGCTGTAGTGATGGAGGATAGAAGCTGTAGGGATGGAGGATAGAAGCTGTAGTGATGGAGTATAGAAGCTGTAGTGATGG
>NC_140019.1:39854072-39889072 GCF_964263955.1 Coregonus lavaretus | reverse complement strand
GTTGCTGGTGTCATTGAACTCCTCTGCCCACTTCTTCCGGTTCAGGGCGTTGGTGGAGCCGTCCAAACGGTAGTAGTCTATGTTCCGGAACCACTTCCCCTCACCTGCACAGGTAAACACCGTGTAGTTAGTACAGTCATCATACAGTTTGCCCTTTTTCTCCTGTCAGCTTCAGTTTAGCTAAGCAAGAGGCAGGCCTTCTCCTGTCAGCTTCAGTTTAGCTAAGCAAGAGGCAAGCCTTCTCCTGTCAGCTTCAGTTTAGCTAAGCAAGAGGCAAGCCTTCTCCTGTCAGCTTCAGTTTAGCTAAGCAAGAGGCAAGCCTTCTCCTGTCAGCTTCAGTTTAGCTAAGCAAGAGGCAGGCCTTCTCCTGTCAGCTTCAGTTTAGCTAAGCAAGAGGCAGGCCTTCTCCTGTCAGCTTCAGTTTAGCTAAGCAAGAGGCAAGCCTTCTCCTGTCAGCTTCAGTTTAGCTAAGCAAGAGGCAAGCCTTCTCCTGTCAGCTTCAGTTTAGCTAAGCAAGAGGCAAGCCTTCTCCTGTCAGCTTCAGTTTAGCTAAGCAAGAGGCAAGCCTTCTCCTGTCAGCTTCAGTTTAGCTAAGCAAGAGGCAAGCCTTCTCCTGTCAGCTTCAGTTTAGCTAAGCAAGAGGCAGGCCTTCTCCTGTCAGCTTCAGTTTAGGTAGGCAAGAGGCAGGCCTTCTCCTGTCAGCTTCAGTTTAGCTAAGCAAGAGGCAGGCCTTCTCCTGTCAGCTTCAGTTTAGGTAGGCAAGAGGCAGGCCTTCTCCTGTCAGCTTCAGTTTAGGTAGGCAAGAGGCAGGCCTTCTCCTGTCAGCTTCAGTTTAGCTAAGCAAGAGGCAGGCCTTCTCCTGTCAGCTTCAGTTTAGCTAAGCAAGAGGCAAGCCTTCTCCTGTCAGCTTCAGTTTAGGTAGGCAATACGCAAGCTTTCTCCCAAACCAATCCTTAAACAGGCCTAGTCCCAAAACAATCCCTAGACAGGCCTTGTTTCAAAATGCATCACTAGACTCTAGGACAGGGAGAACGACTGCCCCAACTTAACGAAGCCATTAAGTTCAAGGATGACCGCAGTACTGCAGGCATTGTTTGCAGAAAACAGGATCCCCCATTATAGTGGAAGGGAAAAAGTCATTTAAATTGCACACAAAATAAGTTATAAGCATAATTTAGTAGCTAATGGCAGCCTGCAGTACCCTGTCGGTCTTCAACTTCAGATACTCAATGAGAAAGTCTGCAATATCACTTCCTGGAGTAGATCAAACTGAGCATGACACCATATGGAGATGTAAAGTACTAAGAGAGAGGTGTAAGCTAAAGTACTGAGAGAGAGGTGTAAGCTAAAGTACTGAGAGAGGTGTAAGCTAAAGTACTGAGAGAGGTGTAAGCTAAAGTACTGAGAGAGGTGTAAGCTAAAGTACTGAGAGAGAGGTGTAAGCTAAAGTACTGAGAGAGGTGTAAGCTAAAGTACTGAGAGAGGTGTAAGCTAAAGTACTGAGAGAGGTGTAAGCTAAAGTACTGAGAGAGGTGTAAGCTAAAGTACTGAGAGAGGTGTAAGCTAAAGTACTGAGAGAGGTGTAAGCTAAAGTACTGAGAGAGAGGTGTAAGCTAAAGTACTGAGAGAGAGGTGTAAGCTAAAGTACTGAGAGAGAGGTGTAAGCTAAAGTACTGAGAGAGAGGTGTAAGCTAAAGTACTGAGAGAGGTGTAAGCTAAAGTACTGAGAGAGACGTAAGCTAAAGTACTGAGAGAGGTGTAAGCTAAAGTACTGAGAGAGAGGTGTAAGCTAAAGTACTAAGAGAGGTGTAAGCTAAAGTACTGAGAGAGGTGTAAGCTAAAGTACTGAGAGAGGTGTAAGCTAAAGTACTGAGAGAGGTGTAAGCTAAAGTACTGAGAGAGACGTAAGCTAAAGTACTGAGAGAGGTGTAAGCTAAAGTACTAAGAGAGAGGTGTAAGCTAAAGTACTAAGAGAGGTGTAAGCTAAAGTACTAAGAGAGGTGTAAGCTAAAGTACTGAGAGATGTGTAAGCTAAAGTACTGAGAGAGGTGTAAGCTAAAGTACTGAGAGAGGTGTAAGCTAAAGTACTGAGAGAGGTGTAAGCTAAAGTACTGAGAGAGAGGTGTAAGCTAAAGTACTGAGAGAGGTGTAAGCTAAAGTACTGAGAGAGGTGTAAGCTAAAGTACTAAGAGAGGTGTAAGCTAAAGTACTGAGAGAGAGGTGTAAGCTAAAGTACTGAGAGAGGTGTAAGCTAAAGTACTGAGAGAGGTGTAAGCTAAAGTACTGAGAGAGGTGTAAGCTAAAGTACTAAGAGAGGTGTAAGCTAAAGTACTGAGAGAGGTGTAAGCTAAAGTACTGAGAGAGGTGTAAGCTAAAGTACTGAGAGAGGTGTAAGCTAAAGTACTAAGAGAGGTGTAAGCTAAAGTACTAAGAGAGGTGTAAGCTAAAGTACTGAGAGAGGTGTAAGCTAAAGTACTGAGAGAGACGTAAGCTAAAGTACTGAGAGAGGTGTAAGCTAAAGTACTAAGAGAGGTGTAAGCTAAAGTACTGAGAGAGGTGTAAGCTAAAGTACTGAGAGAGGTGTAAGCTAAAGTACTAAGAGAGAGGTGTAAGCTAAAGTACTAAGAGAGGTGTAAGCTAAAGTACTAAGAGAGGTGTAAGCTAAAGTACTGAGAGATGTGTAAGCTAAAGTACTGAGAGAGGTGTAAGCTAAAGTACTGAGAGAGGTGTAAGCTAAAGTACTAAGAGAGGTGTAAGCTAAAGTACTAAGAGAGGTGTAAGCTAAAGTACTGAGAGAGGTGTAAGCTAAAGTACTTCCATAACAGAGAGTGTGTTCAGCTTTTTAATACAGCCTGCCACGCTGCCTGCTCCACAACTCTAACATTCAGTATGGTTCCAATTACTTCACTGATCTTTTCATTACAAATTGCAAACCCTTAAGCAAATATTTTTCTTGTGGGATAAAAAAAAAGTAAAGGTCTAATCATCAAAATGAAAGCAAAAACAGCTGCCGAGGTTTAATTAAGAACATCACCTAACGCCAGAGGCTGTGCTGAGAGGAGGGGCGGAGAGCGACAGTGTGTGCATGTACACATGTTGCATGTCTTCAGAGTTTGTTGCTTTCTGTCAGTACGACCTTAGTATTCTACCAGTAACACATGGTTTCTACCAGTAATACATGGTTTCTAGCAGTATACATGGTTTCTAGCAGTATACATGGTTTCTAGCAGTATACATGGTTTCTACCAGTATACATGGTTTCTAGCAGTATACATGGTTTCTACCAGTAATACATGGTTTCTAGCAGTATACATGGTTTCTACCAGTAATACATGGTTTCTAGCAGTATACATGGTTTCTAGCAGTATACATGGTTTCTAGCAGTATACATGGTTTCTACCAGTATACATGGTTTCTACCAGTATACATGTTTCTACCAGTATACATGGTTTCTAGCAGTATACGTGGTTTCTAGCAGTATACATGGTTTCTACCAGTATACATGGTTTCTACCAGTATACATGGTTTCTACCAGTATACATGGTTTCTACCAGTATACATGGTTTCTACCAGTATATATGGTTTCTAGCAGTATATATGGTTTCTAGCAGTATACATGGTTTCTAGCAGTATACATGGTTTCTAGCAGTATACATGGTTTCTACCAGTATACGTGGTTTCTACCAGTAACACATGGTTTCTAGCCTAATATTTCTAGTGCACCTAAAGGAAAAGGTTGGGGAACACTAGGCTAGGGGTTGGTAGGGGTTAGTGTTAGGGTGTAGGGCCTAGAGGTTGGGGAACACTAGGCTAGGGGTTGGTAGGGGTTAGTGTTAGGGTGTAGGGCCTAGAGGTTGGGGAACACTAGGCTAGGGGTTGGTAGGGGTTAGTGTTAGGGTGTAGGGCCTAGAGGTTGGGGAACACTAGGCTAGGGGTTGGTAGGGGTTAGTGTTAGGGTGTAGGGCCTAGAGGTTGGGGAACACTAGGCTAGGGGTTGGTAGTGGACAGGGTGGGTGTAGGGCCTAGAGGTTGTGGTGTAGGGGTTAGTGTTAGGGTGTAGGGGTCAGTGTTAGGGTGTAGGGCCTTGAGGTTGTGGTGTAGGGGTTAGTGTTAGGGTGTAGGGCAGTATAGTACCTTTGTATGGAAAGGGTTTTTCCTCCTCGTTGGCTCGGCCAGCCAGCTCCAGGAAGTCTTCAATCAGGTCCAGAGAGATCAGAGACTGACTGAAGACCAGACTGATGAAGGGATAGAAGATACTGTCATGGTAACAGGACGTTTGGGGATAGAAGATACTGTCATGGTAACAGGACGTTTGGGGATAGAAGATACTGTCATGGTAACAGGACGTTTGGGGATAGAAGATACTGTCATGGTAACAGGACGTTTGGGGATAGAAGATACTGTCATGGTAACAGGACGTTTGGGGATAGAAGATACTGTCATGGTAACAGGACGTTTGGGGATAGAAGATACTGTCATGGTAACAGGACGTTTGGGGATAGAAGATACTGTCATGTTAACAGGACGTTTGGGGATAGAAGATACTGTCATGGTAACAGGACGTTTGGGGATAGAAGATACTGTCATGTTAACAGGACGTTTGAAAACATGGAAATGTTCCACTGCGCCATTTTGAAACATTTCATTCAAGCACTTAGCATTGATCAATTCAGTACATCTGGTCTCAAAGTGTTGCCTATTTCCAGAGCTTGGCAGGCGCCTTACACTTTGTCTTCCACCTCCTCGGCCATACGGAGGATCTCAAACAGCAGCACCATCTTCCCAGAATGCTCCAGGATCTCAGAGTCGGCCTCCGTGACAAACTCCTTGTGCCAGTCATGACTCCTGGTGCCAGGGCTGGAGGCTGGACGCACTGGGGAGAGCAGAGGGCAAGGGTTAGGTCAGAGCTGGATCAGTGAGGTCAGGTGGTCAGTATTCAGACCCCTTAGATTTCTTCACATTTTATCGTGGGATTAAAACCTAATAGATCTGATCTAATTGTCATTTTTTGTCAACAATCTACACAAAATATTCTAATGTCAAATAGGAAGATGCATACACTACCGTTCAAAAGTTTGTGGTCAATTTCCTTGTTTTCTAAAGAAAAGCTATTTTTTTGTCAATTAAAATAACATCAAATTGATCAGAAATACAGTGTAGACATTGTTAATGTTGTAAATGGCTTTTGTAGCTGGAAACAGCTGATTTTTAATGGAATATCTACATAGGCGTACAGAGGCCCATTATCAGCAACCATCAGTCCTGTGTTCCAATGGCACGTTGTGTTTGCTTATCCAAGTTTATCATTTTAATAAGCTAATTGATCATTAGAAAACCCTTTTGCAATGATGTTAGCACAGCTGAAAACTGTTGTGCTGATTAAAGAAGCAATAAAAAAAACTGGCCTTCTTGAGACTAGTTGAGTATTTGGAGCAACAGCAATTGTGGGTTTGAATATAGGCTCAAAACGGCCAGAAACAAATAACTTTCTTCTGAAACTCGTCAGTCTATTATTTTTCTGAGAAATGAAGGCTATTCCATGCGAGAAATTGCCAAGAAACTGAAGATCTCGTACAACGCTGTGTACTACTCCCTTCACAGAACAGCGCAAACCGGCTCTAACCAGAATAGAAAGAGGAGTGGGAGGCCCCGGTGCACAACTGAGCAAGAGGACAAATACATTAGAGTGTCTAGTTTGAGAAACAGACGCCTCACAGGTCCTCAACTGGTAGCTTCATTAAATAGTACCCGCAAAACACCAGTCTCAACGTCAACAGTGAAGAGGCGACTCCGGGATGCTGACCTTCAAGGCAGAGATGCAAAGAAAAAGCCATATCACAGACTGGCCAATAAAAAGAAAAGATGGGCAAAAGAACACAGACACTGGACTTTTTCTTTCTTTCAGAAGAATAATTTATTTCCTTCTTAATGCATTTGAGCCAATCAGTTGTGTTTTGACATGGTTGGGGGGGTATACAGAAGATAGCCCTATTTGGTAAAAGACCAAGTCCATATTATGGCAAGAACAGCTCAAATAAGCAAAGAGAAACGACAGTCCATCATTACTTTAAGACATAAAGGTCAGACAATACGGAACATTTCAAGAACTTTGAAAGTTTCTTCAAGTGCAGTCGCAAAAACCATCAAGCGCTATGATGAAACTGGCTCTCATGAGGACCGCCACAGGAATGGAAGACCCAGAGTTACCTCTGCTGCAGAGGATAAGTTCATTAGAGTTACCAGCCTCAGAAATTGCAGCCCAAATAAATGCTTCACAGAGTTCAATTAACAGACACATCTCAACATCAACTGTTCAGAGGAGACTGTGTGAATCAGGCCTTCATGGTCGAATTGCTGCAAAGAAACCACTACTAAAGGACACGAAGAAGAGACTTGCTTGGGCCAAGAAATACGAGCAATGGACATTAGACCGGTGGAAATCTGTCCTTTGGTCTGTAGTTTGAGATTTTTGGTTCCAACCGCCGTGTCTTTGTGAGACGCAGTGTGGGTGAACGGATGAACTCCGGGGGTGTATTTCCCACCGTGAAGCATGGAGGAGGTGTTGTTATGGTGTGGGGGTGCTTTGCTGGTGACACTGTCTGTGATTTATTTAGAATTCAAGTCACACTTAACCAGCATGGCTACCACAGCATTCTGCAGTGATTGAGGTGAAATGGAGGAGGAAAGACTATGTAACTATCGCGACCTCGAAGAAATCGAGAATGAAACTCATTTTATCCTCTATTGCCCTTTCTACCACGCTATACGCTTGGTCTGATTCCAGACAGACCACCAGATATACCCTGGCATTATGTGGCTGAGGAGACAGACCACCAGATATACCCTGGCATTATGTGGCTGAGGAGACAGACCACCAGATATACCCTGGCATTATGTAGCTGAGGAGACAGACCACCAGATATACCCTGGCATTATGTGGCTGAGGAGACAGACCACCAGATATACCCTGGCATTATGTGGCTGAGGAGACAGACCACCAGATATACCCTGGCATTATGTGGCTGAGGAGACAGACCACCAGATATACCCTGGCATTATGTAGCTGAGGAGACAGACCACCAGATATACCCTGGCATTATGTGGCTGAGGAGACAGACCACCAGATATACCCTGGCATTATGTGGCTGAGGAGTCAGACCACCAGATATACCCTGGCATTATGTGGCTGAGGAGACAGACCACCAGATATACCCTGGCATTATGTGGCTGAGCCATGAGGAGACAGACCACCAGATATACCCTGGCATTATATGGCTGAGGAGACAGACCACCAGATATACCCTGGCATTATGTGGCTGAGGAGACAGACCACCAGATATACCCTGGCATTATGTGGCTGAGGAGACAGACCACCAGATATACCCTGGCATTATGTGGCTGAGGAGACAGACCACCAGATATACCCTGGCATTATGTAGCTGAGGAGACAGACCACCAGATATACCCTGGCATTATGTGGCTGAGGAGACAGACCACCAGATATACCCTGGCATTATGTAGCTGAGGAGACAGACCACCAGATATACCCTGGCATTATATGGCTGAGCCATTAGGAGACAGACCACCAGATATACCCTGGCATGATGTGGCTGAGCCATGAGGAGACAGCCCACCAGTTATACCCTGGCATTATGTAGCTGAGGAGACAGACCACCAGATATACCCTGGCATTATGTAGCTGAGGAGACAGACCACCAGATATACCCTGGCATTATGTGGCTGAGGAGACAGACCACCAGATATACCCTGGCATTATGTAGCTGAGGAGACAGACCACCAGAAATACCCTGGCATTATGTGGCTGAGGAGACAGACCACCAGATATACCCTGGCATTATGTGGCTGAGGAGACAGACCACCAGATATACCCTGGCATTATGTGGCTGAGGAGACAGACCACCAGATATACCCTGGCATTATGTAGCTGAGGAGACAGACCACCAGATATACCCTGGCATTATGTGGCTGAGGAGACAGACCACCAGATATACCCTGGCATTATATGGCTGAGCCATGAGGAGAAACTGAATATGTTATGTATGTATGTGTATATATACGGTGTGTATGCATGTATATTATTTTACTGCTCTAGGGATATAATTATTGTTTGGATAACCTTATTTACTATTATGTATCGATTTTTACCTTACATTTTTTCCCTCTTTATGCGATGCGCAATGCAGAGAACACCGGAAGAAGAATTATAATTTAATTACCACAGTGAATTATTGTAATGTTTGTTTGTGTGTCAATTAATCCTATAAGGGATGGGTTGGCGATTTGACACGGAAATAAGGGATGGGTTGGCGATTTGACACGGAAATAAGGGATGGGTTGGCGATTTGACACGGAAATAAGGGATGGGTTGGCGATTTGACACGGAAATAAGGGATGGGTTGGCGATTTGACACGGAAATAAGGGATGGGTTGGCGATTTGACACGGAAATAAGGGATGGGTTGGCGATTTGACACGGAAATAAGGGATGGGTTGGCGATTTGACACGGAAATAAGGGATGGGTTGGCGATTTGACACGGAAATAAGGGATGGGTTGGCGATTTGACACGGAAATAAGGGATGGGTTGGCGATTTGACACGGAAATAAGGGATGGGTTGGCGATTTGACACGGAAATAAATTAAAGGTCCACCAGTCAAGTATTGAATTTCAAGCTGATTGGTAACAATAACCAATCAGACATTGAATATCTCTTTAAGCATGGTCAGGTTAATAATGACGCTGTGGACTATGTATTAAACCACCCAGACACATCAAAGATAGTATCCTCCCGAAGTGAGCTGCAGGACAGGAAGGAACCTGCTCAGGGACGCTACCATGAGGCCACTGGTCATTTTAAAACAGCTACAGAGGCCAAAGGCTGTGATGGGACAGGAAGGAACCTGCTCAGGGACGCTACCATGAGGCCACTGGTCATTTTAAAACAGCTACAGAGGCCAAAGGCTGTGATGGGACGGATCAATAACATTGTAATGACTCCACAATTATGACTTAAATGACAGAGTGAAAAGAAGCATAATATACATAATACAAATATTCCAAAACATGCATCCTGTACGCAACAAGGCACTAAAGTAATACTGCAACAAAACACAGCAAATTAATACACTTTATGTTTGGGGCAAATCCAACACAACACATCACTGAGTAACTTATTTTCAACCATGGTGGTGGCTGCTTCATGGTATGGGTATTCTTGACATCGGCAAAGACTGGGGAGTTTTTCAGGATGAAAATGGGATGGAGCTAAGCACAGGCAAAAATCCTAGAGCAAAGCCTGCTTCAGTCTGCTTTACACCAGACACTGGGGAGAGGAATTCACCTTTCAGCCGGACAATAACCTACAACACAAAGCCACATCTACACTGGAGTTGCTTACCAAGAAGACAGTGAATGTTCCCGAGTGGCCAAATTACAGTTTTGCCTTAAATCTGATTGAAAATCTATGGTAAGACTTGAACATTGCTGTCTAGGCCATGATCCCCAGCACCTTGACAGAGCTTGAAGAATTATGACAATTAGAGATTTACCCAGAAAGACACAGCTGTAATCGCTGCCAAAGGTGTTTCAAACATGTATTGACTCAGGGAGCTGAATACTCAGGGAGCTGAATACTGACGCAACGACTATATTTAAGTTATTTATCTTTTATTAACCTTTAAAAAATATATGTAATTTTTATTCCACTTTGACAAAGTATCTTGCGTAGATTGTTGACAAAAAAAACAAAAAATTAAATTAATTGTAATCCCACTTTGTAACAATAAAATGTGAAGGAATACTTTCCCAAGGCATTATACATATGGGGTGAAACGCTCTGAGCACTGCAGATGGACATGTAACGAACAGAGCAAACACTGCTCCAATCCTCTACCTACCTGACATACAATATCTGTTCTACCCCGTACCTTCCCATCATATGTTCTAACGTACAACACAACATTATATCAATCTACAGGCTGATGATTCTATACCTTCCTCCTCTGGCTCGGCCCGGTTGCGGCTGGATGGGTCTCCTCCTCTGGAGCTGGTGTTCCATTCCTTTATCACCTCCAGAGCATCGCTGTCCGAGTCACTGTTCTTCTTCTTAGCTTTCCCCCGCTTCTTCTTCCTACAGGGGGGGGGGGCAGAGCAGTGGAAGGTTGTATATTACAGTATGATAGACAGTCAACAGTGAAAGGTTGTATATTACAGTATGATAAACAGTCAACAGTGAAAGGTTGTATATTGCAGTATGATAGACAGTCAACAGTGAAAGGTTGTATATTGCAGTATGATAAACAGTCAACAGTGAAAGGTTGTATTGTGCAGTATGATAACGGTCAACCGTGAAAGGTTGTATATTGCAGTATGATAGACAGTCAACAGTGGAAGGTTGTATATTACAGTATGATAGAGAGTCAACAGTGAAAGGTTGTATATTGCAGTATGATAAACAGTCAACAGTGAAAGGTTGTATTGTGCAGTATGATAACGGTCAACCGTGAAAGGTTGTATATTGCAGTATGATAAACGGTCAACAGTGAAAGGTTGTATATTGCAGTATGATAAATGGTCAACCGTGAAAGGTTGTATTGTGCAGTATGATAACGGTCAACAGTGAAAGGTTGTATTGTGCAGTATGATAACGGTCAACAGTGAAAGGTTGTATTGTGCAGTATGATAACGGTCAACAGTGAAAGGTTGTATTGTGCAGTATGATAACGGTCAACAGTGAAAGGTTGTATTATGCTGTATGATAAACAGTCAACAGTGAAAGGTTGTATTGTGCAGTATGATAACGGTCAACAGTGAAAGGTTGTATTATGCTGTATGATAAACAGTCAACAGTGAAAGGTTGTATTGTGCAGTATGATAACGGTCAACAGTGAAAGGTTGTATTGTGCAGTATGATAACGGTCAACAGTGAAAGGTTGTATTATGCAGTATGATAAACAGTCAACAGTGAAAGGTTGTATATTGCAGTATGATAAACAGTCAACAGTGAAAGGTCAGTCTGTCATGGAAGGAGCAGGTGTTCCTAATGTTTTGTACACAGTGTAATTGAGGTAATATCGAGGACAGTCGTGGTCAAAAGTTTTGAGAATGACACAAGTATTGGTCTTCACAAAGTTTGCTGCTTCAGTGTTTTTAGATATTTTTGTCAGATGTTACTATGGTATACTGAAGTATAATTACAAGCATTCCATAAGTGTCAAAGGCTTTTATTGACAATTACATTACGTTTATGCAAAGAGTCAATATTTGCAGTGTTGACCCTTCTTTTTCAAGACCTCTGCAATCCGCCCTGGCATGCTGTCAATTAACTTCTGGGCCACTTCCTGACTGATGGCAGCCCATTCTTGCATAATCAATGCTTGGAGTTTGTCCGAATTTGTGGGGTTTTGTTTGTCCACCCGCCTCTTGAGGATTGACCACAAGTTCTCAATGGGATTAAGGTCTGGGGAGTTTCCTGGCCATGGACCCAAAATGTCGATGTTTTGTTCCCCAAGCCACTTAGTTATCACTTTTGCCTTATGGCAAGGTGCTCCATCATGCTGGAAAAGGCATTGGTCGTCACCAAACTGTTCTTGGATGGTTGGGAGAAGTTGCTCTCGGAGGATGTGTTGGTACCATTCTTTATTCATGGCTGTGTTCTTAGGCAAAATTGTGAGTGAGCCCACTCCCTTGGCTGAGAAGCAACCCCACACATGAATGGTCTCAGGATGCTTTACTGTTGGCATGACACAGGACTGATGGTAGCGCTCACCTTGTCTTCTCCGGACAAGCTTTTTTCCAGATGACCCAAACAATCGGAAAGGGGATTCATCAGAGAAAATGACTTTACCCCAGTCCTCAGCAGTCCAATCCCTGTACCTTTTGCAGAATGTCAGTCTGTCAGTGATGTTTTTCCTGGAGAGAAATGGCTTCCTAGCTTTCCTTCTTGACACCAGGCCATCCTCCAAAAGTCTTCGCCTCACTGTGCGTGCAGATGCACTCACACCTGCCTGCTGCCATTCCTGAGCAAGCTCTGCACTGGTGGTGCCCCGATCCCGCAGCTGAATCAACTTTAGGAGACAGTCCTGGCGTTTGCTGGACTTTCTTGGGCGCCCTGAAGCCTTCTTCACAACAATTGAACCTCTCTCCTTGAAGTTCTTGATGATCCGATAAATGGTTGATTTAGGTGCAATCTTACTAGCAGCAATATCCTTGCCTGTGAAGCCCTTTTTGTGCAAAGCAATGATAACGGCACGTGTTTCCTTGCAGGTAACCATGGTTAACAGACGAAGAACAATGATTTCAAGCACCACCCTCCTTTTAAAGCTTCCAGTCTGTTATTCTAACTCAATCAGCATGACAGAGTGATCTCCAGCCTTGTCCTCGTCAACACTCTCACCTGTGTTAACGAGAGAATCACTGACATGATGTCAGCTGGTCCTTTTGTGGCAGGGCTGAAATGCAGTGGAAATGTTTTTTGGGGGATTAAGTTCATTTTCATGGCAAAGAGGGAATTTGCAATTCATCTGATCACTCTTCATAACATTCTGGAGTATATGCAAATTGCCATCATAAAAACAGAGGCAGCAGACTGTGAAAATTAACATGTGTCATTTTCAAAACTTTTGACCACGACTGGTCAAATGAAACCATTCTACTCTTCACTCCCTCACACTCCAGTAATATGGGGCAGAACTTTTGAGAACAACTTTTGGACTAGAAACTTTTTTTCAGTGATGGCAGCGCTCAGTTTCTCCTCTACACCCCATCTCCCTCTACACCCCATCTCCACCCCATCTCCCTCTCCACCCCATCTCCCTCTCCATCTCCGTCTCCCTCTACACCCCATCACCCTCTCCACCCCATCACCCTCTCCACCCCATCTCCCTCTCCACCCCATCTCCCTCTCCACCCCATCTCCCTCTCCACCCCATCACCCTCTCCACCCCATCACCCTCTCCACCCCATCACCCTCTCCACCCCATCTCCCTCTCCACCCCATCTCCCTCTACACCCCATCTCCCTCTACACCCCATCTCATCTCCCTCTCCACCCCATCTCCCTCTACACCCCATCTCCCTCTACACCCCATCTCCCTCTCCACCCCATCTCATCTCCCTCTCCACCCCATCTCATCTCCCTCTCCACCCCATCTCCCTCTCCACCCCATCTCCCTCTCCACCCCATCTCCCTCTACACCCCATCTCCCTCTACACCCCATCTCCCTCTCCACCCCATCTCCCTCTCCACCCCATCTCCCTCTCCACCCCATCTCCCTCTCCACCCCATCTCCCTCTACACCCCATCTCATCTCCCTCTCCACCCCATCTCCCTCTACACCCCATCTCCCTCTCCACCCCATCACCCTCTCCACCCCATCTCCCTCTCCACCCCATCTCCCTCTCCACCCCATCTCCCTCTCCACCCCATCTCCCTCTCCACCCCATCTCCCTCTCCACCCCATCACCCTCTCCACCCCATCTCCCTCTACACCCCATCTCCCTCTCCACCCCATCTCATCTCCCTCTCCACCCCATCTCCCTCTCCACCCCATCTCCCTCTCCACCCCATCTCCCTCTCCACCCCATCTCCCTCTCCACCCCATCTCCCTCTACACCCCATCTCATCTCCCTCTCCACCCCATCTCCCTCTACACCCCATCTCCCTCTCCACCCCATCACCCTCTCCACCCCATCTCCCTCTCCACCCCATCTCCCTCTCCACCCCATCTCCCTCTCCACCCCATCTCCCTCTCCACCCCATCTCCCTCTCCACCCCATCACCCTCTCCACCCCATCTCCCTCTACACCCCATCTCCCTCTCCACCCCATCTCATCTCCCTCTCCACCCCATCTCCCTCTCCACCCCATCTCCCTCTACACCCCATCTCCCTCTCCACCCCATCTCCCTCTCCACCCCATCACCCTCTCCACCCCATCTCCCTCTACACCCCATCTCCCTCTCCACCCCATCTCCCTCTACACCCCATCTCCCTCTCCACCCCAGCTACCAATCACACCTAAATAACATTCAAACTTATGGAATGGGGAAGCAGCTGGGGAGACTAATGACTGGTTAGGGGAAGCAGCTGAGGAGACTAATGACTGGTTAGGGGAAGCAGCTGAGGAGACTAATGACTGGTTAGGGGAAGCAGCTGGGGAGACTAATGACTGGTTAGGGGAAGCAGCTGAGGAGACTAATGACTGGTTAGGGGAAGCAGCTGAGGAGACTAATGACTGGTTAGGGGAAGCAGCTGAGGAGACTAATGACTGGTTAGGGGAAGCAGCTGGGGAGACTAATGACTGGTTAAGGGAAGCAGCTGAGGAGACTAATGACTGGTTAGGGGAAGCAGCTGAGGAGACTAATGACTGGTTAGAGGAAGCAGCTGAGGAGACTAATGACTGGTTAGGGGAAGCAGCTGGGGAGACTAATGACTGGTTAGGGGAAGCAGCTGGGGAGACTAATGACTGGTTAGGGGAAGCAGCTGAGGAGACTAATGACTGGTTAGGGGAAGCAGCTGGGGAGACTAATGACTGGTTAGGGGAAGCAGCTGAGGAGACTAATGACTGGTTAGGGGAAGCAGCTGAGGAGACTAATGACTGGTTAGAGGAAGCAGCTGAGGAGACTAATGACTGGTTAGGGGAAGCAGCTGGGGAGACTAATGACTGGTTAGGGGAAGCAGCTGGGGAGACTAATGACTGGTTAGGGGAAGCAGCTGAGGAGACTAATGACTGGTTAGGGGAAGCAGCTGGGGAGACTAATGACTGGTTAGGGGAAGCAGCTGGGGAGACTAATGACTGGTTAGGGGAAGCAGCTGAGGAGACTAATGACTGGTTAAGGGAAGCAGCTGGGGAGACTAATGACTGGTTAGGGGAAGCAGCTGGGGAGACTAATGACTGGTTAGGGGAAGCAGCTGAGGAGACTAATGACTGGTTAGGGGAAGCAGCTGAGGAGACTAATGACTGGTTAGGGGAAGCAGCTGAGGAGACTAATGACTGGTTAGGGGAAGCAGCTGAGGAGACTAATGACTGGTTAGGGGAAGCAGCTGAGGAGACTAATGACTGGTTAGGGGAAGCAGCTGAGGAGACTAATGACTGGTTAGGGGAAGCAGCTGAGGAGACTAATGACTGGTTAGGGGAAGCAGCTGAGGAGACTAATGACTGGTTAGGGGAAGCAGCTGGGGAGACTAATGACTGGTTAGGGGAAGCAGCTGAGGAGACTAATGACTGGTTAGGGGAAGCAGCTGAGGAGACTAATGACTGGTTAGGGGAAGCAGCTGAGGAGACTAATGACTGGTTAGGGGAAGCAGCTGAGGAGACTAATGACTGGTTAGAGGAAGCAGCTGAGGAGACTAATGACTGGTTAGGGGAAGCAGCTGGGGAGACTAATGACTGGTTAAGGGAAGCAGCTGGGGAGACTAATGACTGGTTAGGGGAAGCAGCTGGGGAGACTAATGACTGGTTAGGGGAAGCAGCTGAGGAGACTAATGACTGGTTAGGGGAAGCAGCTGAGGAGACTAATGACTGGTTAGGGGAAGCAGCTGAGGAGACTAATGACTGGTTAGGGGAAGCAGCTGAGGAGACTAATGACTGGTTAGGGGAAGCAGCTGAGGAGACTAATGACTGGTTAGGGGAAGCAGCTGAGGAGACTAATGACTGGTTAGGGGAAGCAGCTGAGGAGACTAATGACTGGTTAGGGGAAGCAGCTGGGGAGACTAATGACTGGTTAGGGGAAGCAGCTGGGGAGACTAATGACTGGTTAGGGGAAGCAGCTGAGGAGACTAATGACTGGTTAGGGGAAGCAGCTGAGGAGACTAATGACTGGTTAGGGGAAGCAGCTGAGGAGACTAATGACTGGTTAGGGGAAGCAGCTGAGGAGACTAATGACTGGTTAGGGGAAGCAGCTGGGGAGACTAATGACTGGTTAGGGGAAGCAGCTGGGGAGACTAATGACTGGTTAGGGGAAGCAGCTGGGGAGACTAATGACTGGTTAGGGGAAGCAGCTGAGGAGACTAATGACTGGTTAGGGGAAGCAGCTGAGGAGACTAATGACTGGTTAGGGGAAGCAGCTGAGGAGACTAATGACTGGTTAGGGGAAGCAGCTGGGGAGACTAATGACTGGTTAGGGGAAGCAGCTGGGGAGACTAATGACTGGTTAGGGGAAGCAGCTGGGGAGACTAATGACTGGTTAGGGGAAGCAGCTGGGGAGACTAATGACTGGTTAGGGGAAGCAGCTGGGGAGACTAATGACTGGTTAGGGGAAGCAGCTGAGGAGACTAATGACTGGTTAGGGGAAGCAGCTGGGGAGACTAATGACTGGTTAGGGGAAGCAGCTGAGGAGACTAATGACTGGTTAGGGGAAGCAGCTGGGGAGACTAATGACTGGTTAGGGGAAGCAGCTGGGGAGACTAATGACTGGTTAGGGGAAGCAGCTGGGGAGACTAATGACTGGTTAGGGGAAGCAGCTGGCTTCTCACAGCTGTCACACCAGATATTGGATGAAGCACTCATTCTGATATGCCATATCTGACATCACTCTGAAATCTGATATTGTTGGACGTGTAGGGATGCATTCTGTGCTCAGTCATTCATTTCAATAAGAGAAACATCCACCATTATTCAGAGATCACACAGGGAGAAGATCTGTTCGCACCTCTTTTACAGCTCAATGGGTGATCAACCCTGGGAGTCTTATAGCTCAATCTTATAGGTTGGTGGTCTGAAAAATGTATGCACTCACTAACTGTAATAGTCTATGTGCCGGGGGGCTAGGGTCAGTCTGTTATATCTGGTGTTATTCTCCTGTCTTATCTGGTGTCCTGTGGGAATTTAAGTATGCACCCTCTAATTCTCTCTCTCTGTCTCTCCCGGAGGACCATGCCTCAGGACTACCTGGCCGGATGACTCCTGGCTGTCCCCAGTCCACCTGGTCGTTCCAGTTTTAACTCTTCTGCCTGCGGCTATGGAACCCTGACCTGTTCACCGGACGTGCTACCTTGTCCCGGACCTGCTGTTTTCAACTCTCTCTCTCTACGCCACCTGCTATTTCAACCTCTAAATGCCCGGCTATGAAAAGCCAAGTGACATTTACTCCTGATGTACTGACCTGTTGCAACCACTGTGATTATTATTTGACCCTGCTGGTCATCTATGAAGGTTTGAACATCTTGGAGAACAATCTGGCCTTAATGGCCATGTACTGTTATAATCTCCACCCGGCACAGCCAGAAGAGGACTGGCCACCCCTCAGAGCCTGGTTCCTCTCTACCCAGTACAGCCACTAGAGGACTGGCCACCCCTCAGAGCCTGGTTCCTCTCTAGGTTTCTTCCTAGGTTCCTGTCTTTCTAGGGAGTTTTTCCTAGCCACTGTGCTTCTACATCTGCATTGCTTGCTGTTTGGGGTTTTAGGCTGGGTTTCTGTATAGCACTTTGTGACATCTACTGATGTAAAAAGGGCTTTATAAATAGATTTTATTGAATGGGTGATACACTCTGGGCCTCTTTTATAGCTCAATGGGTGATACACTCTGCGTACTTTGTCAGACCCCCCCCACACCGTTTTCTTCCCACAGAGCTACACAACGGAGAATATCGCAAAAAAGGTGAATATAGCCGAAAAGTGACGAGTTTGCATTCCTGTAAATAACGTGGTTACTTTTTCTGTTTCTCGTCCTCAGAGGTCATGCTCATAGAAGACTCCTCGGTCTCCGAGGCGATGAACTCTTCCATGCTGTCCTCATCAAAGTACCCCTAAAACACAAGATACACAGTCAGAACCCCTAAAACACAAGATACACAGTCAGAACCCCTAAAACACAAGATACACCGAAAGTCAAATCAGAGCAGGAACATGGTTTAATAAAGACAAGTACAAAGGCCTCAAAGCTACCAGCAGGCCCAAAATGTTCCATTGGAACCAATAGGAGCTCTGGCGAGGAGGGGTAACAGATGGGAGGAGCGGCGGGTTGAGGGGTAACAGATGGGAGGAGCGGCAGGTTGAGGGGTAACAGATGGGAGGAGCGGCAGATTGAGGGGTAACAGATGGGAGGAGCGGCGGGTTGAGGGGTAACAGATGGGAGGAGCGGCGGGTTGAGGGGTAACAGATGGGAGGAGCGGCAGGTTGAGGGGTAACAGATGGGAGGAGCGGCAGGTTGAGGGGTAACAGATGGGAGGAGCGGCGGGGTTGAGGGGTAACAGATGGGAGGAGCGGCGGGTTGAGGGGTAACAGATGGGAGGAGCGGAAGGTTGAGGGGTAACAGATGGTAGCGGCAGGTTGAGGGGTAACAGATGGGAGGAGCGGCAGGTTGAGGGGTAACAGATGGGAGGAGCGGAAGGTTGAGGGGTAACAGATGGTAGCGGCAGGTTGAGGGGTAACAGATGGGAGGAGCGGCAGGTTGAGGGGTAACAGATGGGAGGAGCGGCAGGTTGAGGGGTAACAGATGGGAGGAGCGGCGGGTTGAGGGGTAACAGATGGGAGGAGCGGCGGGTTGAGGGGTAACAGATGGGAGGAGCGGCAGGTTGAGGGGTAACAGATGGGAGGAGCGGAAGGTTGAGGGGTAACAGATGGTAGCGGCAGGTTGAGGGGTAACAGATGGGAGGAGCGGCAGGTTGAGGGGTAACAGATGGGAGGAGCGGCAGGTTGAGGGGTAACAGATGGTAGCGGCAGGTTGAGGGGTAACAGATGGGAGGAGCGGCAGGTTGAGGGGTAACAGATGGGAGGAGCGGCAGGTTGAGGGGTAACAGATGGGAGGAGCGGCAGGTTGAGGGGTAACAGATGGGAGGAGCGGCAGGTTGAGGGGTAACAGATGGGAGGAGCGGCAGGTTGAGGGGTAACAGATGGGAGGAGCGGCAGGTTGAGGGGTAACAGATGGGAGGAGCGGCAGGTTGAGGGGTAACAGATGGGAGGAGCGGCAGATTGAGGGGTAACAGATGGGAGGATGGCAGGTTGAGGGGTAACAGATGGGAGGAGCGGCAGGTTGAGGGGTAACAGATGGGAGGAGCGGCAGGTTGAGGGGTAACAGATGGGAGGAGCGGCAGGTTGAGGGGTAACAGATGGGAGGAGCGGCAGGTTGAGGGGTAACAGATGGGAGGAGCGGCAGGTTGAGGGGTAACAGATGGGAGGAGCGGCAGGTTGAGGGGTAACAGATGGGAGGAGCGGCAGGTTGAGGGGTAACAGATGGGAGGAGCGGCAGGTTGAGGGGTAACAGATGGGAGGAGCGGCAGGTTGAGGGGTAACAGATGGGAGGAGCGGCGGGTTGAGGGGTAACAGATGGTAGCGGCAGGTTGAGGGGTAACAGATGGGAGGAGCGGCAGGTTGAGGGGTAACAGATGGGAGGAGCGGCAGGTTGAGGGGTAACAGATGGGAGGAGCGGCAGGTTGAGGGGTAACAGATGGGAGGAGCGGCAGGTTGAGGGGTAACAGATGGGAGGAGCGGCAGGTTGAGGGGTAACAGATGGGAGGAGCGGCAGGTTGAGGGGTAACAGATGGGAGGAGCGGCAGGTTGAGGGGTAACAGATGGGAGGAGCGGCAGGTTGAGGGGTAACAGATGGGAGGAGCGGCAGGTTGAGGGGTAACAGATGGGAGGAGCTGCAGATTGAGGGGTAACAGATGGGAGGATGGCAGGTTGAGGGGTAACAGATGGGAGGAGCGGCAGGTTGAGGGGTAACAGATGGGAGGAGCGGCAGGTTGAGGGGTAACAGATGGGAGGAGGAGCAGGTTGAGGGGTAACAGATGGGAGGAGCGGCAGGTTGAGGGGTAACAGATGGGAGGAGCGGCAGGTTGAGGGGTAACAGATGGGAGGAGCGGCAGGTTGAGGGGTAACAGATGGGAGGAGCGGCAGGTTGAGGGGTAACAGATGGGAGGAGCGGCAGGTTGAGGGGTAACAGATGGGAGGAGCGGCAGGTTGAGGGGTAACAGATGGGAGGAGCGGCAGGTTGAGGGGTAACAGATGGGAGGAGCGGCAGGTTGAGGGGTAACAGATGGGAGGAGCGGCAGGTTGAGGGGTAACAGATGGGAGGAGCGGCAGGTTGAGGGGTAACAGATGGGAGGAGCGGCAGGTTGAGGGGTAACAGATGGGAGGAGCGGCAGGTTGAGGGGTAACAGATGGGAGGAGCGGCAGGTTGAGGGGTAACAGATGGGAGGAGCGGCAGGTTGAGGGGTAACAGATGGGAGGAGCGGCAGGTTGAGGGGTAACAGATGGGAGCGGCAGGTTGAGGGGTAACAGATGGGAGGAGCGGCAGGTTGAGGGGTAACAGATGGGAGGAGCGGCAGGTTGAGGGGTAACAGATGGGAGGAGCGGCAGGTTGAGGGGTAACAGATGGGAGGAGCGGCAGGTTGAGGGGTAACAGATGGGAGGAGCGGCAGGTTGAGGGGTAACAGATGGGAGGAGCGGAAGGTTGAGGGGTAACAGATGGGAGGAGCGGCAGGTTGAGGGGTAACAGATGGGAGGAGCGGCAGGTTGAGGGGTAACAGATGGGAGGAGCGGCAGGTTGAGGGGTAACAGATGGGAGGAGCGGCAGGTTGAGGGGTAACAGATGGGAGGAGCGGCAGGTTGAGGGGTAACAGATGGGAGGAGCGGCAGGTTGAGGGGTAACAGATGGGAGGAGCGGCAGGTTGAGGGGTAACAGATGGGAGGAGCGGCAGGTTGAGGGGTAACAGATGGGAGGAGCGGCACGTTGAGGGGTAACAGATGGGAGCGGCAGGTTGAGGGGTAACAGATGGGAGCGGCAGGTTGAGGGGTAACAGATGGGAGCGGCAGGTTGAGGGGTAACAGATGGGAGCGGCAGGTTGAGGGGTAACAGATGGGAGGAGCGGCAGGTAGGTTCTCCTGGGGTGTAGTCACCTTGTTTTCCTTGCTGATGTAGTCCAGCTGGAGACACCAGGGATGGGTCCAGATTCTGCTGAGCATCTGGAAGTCCTGGAAGAGTTTGGTCCCGGCTCGGCCCCGACCCCCCTCCACCACGTTCCCCGCACCTGCACACAGAGACAGAGAGAGAGACAGAGAGAGAGAGAGACAGACAGACACAGAGAGAGAGACAGACAGACACAGAGAGAGAGACACAGACAGACAGACAGACAGAGCCAGAACGACAGACAGAGCCAGAACGACAGAGACAGAGGTGTGTGAGAGGGGGAGAGAGAGAGAGAGAGAGAGACAAAGAGGTGTGAGACAGGGAGAATGTATATATGTTTCATGCCCATCCCAGCTGAATAAGGTACCACTCCCTCACACTCATATCAACACCAGAACAATGTGAGACGTAACACTTCAACATCTACACTCATATCAACACCAGGACAATGTGAGACGTAACACTTCAACATCTACACTCATATCAACACCAGGACAATGTGAGACGTAACACTTCAACATCTACACTCATATCAACACCAGGACAATGTGAGACGTAACACTTCAACATCTACACTCATATCAACACCAGGACAATGTGAGACGTAACACTTCAACATCTACACTCATATCAACACCAGGACAATGTGAGACGTAACACTTCAACATCTACACTCATATCAACACCAGGACAATGTGAGACGTAACACTTCAACATCTCCACTCATATCAACACCAGGACAATGTGAGACGTAACACTTCAACATCTACACTCATATCAACACCAGGACAATGTGAGACGTAACACTTCAACATCTACACTCATATCAACACCAGGACAATGTGAGACGTAACACTTCAACATCTACACTCATATCAACACCAGGACAATGTGAGACGTAACACTTCAACATCTACACTCATATCAACACCTGAACAATGTGAGACATAACACTTCAACATCTCCAATCTGAAACACAAGCTTTGATTAGTGCTAAAGGTTATTATGTTTTGGGATGTTCTATTCCTTTCTATTAGTTATTATGTTTGGGGATGTTCTATTCCTTTCTATTAGTTATTATGTTTGGGGATGTTCTATTCCTTTCTATTAGTTATTATGTTTGGGGATGTTCTATTCCTTTCTATTAGTTATTATGTTGGGGATGTTCTATTCCTTTCTATTAGTTATTATGTTTGGGGATGTTCTATTCCTTTCTATTAGTTATTATGTTGGGGATGTTCTATTCCTTTCTATTAGTTATTATGTTTGGGGATGTTCTATTCCTTTCTATTAGTTATTATGTTGGGGATGTTCTATTCCTTTCTATTAGTTATTATGTTTGGGGATGTTCTATTCCTTTCTATTAGTTATTATGTTTGGGATGTTCTATTCCTTTCTATTAGTTATTATGTTTGGGGATGTTCTATTCCTTTCTATTAGTTATTATGTTGGGGGATGTTCTATTCCTTTCTATTAGTTATTATGTTGGGGATGTTCTATTCCTTTCTATTAGTTATTATGTTTGGGGATGTTCTATTCCTTTCTATTAGTTATTATGTTTGGGGATGTTCTATTCCTTTCTATTAGTTATTATGTTTGGGGATGTTCTATTCCTTTCTATTAGTTATTATGTTTGGGATGTTCTATTCCTTTCTATTAGTTATTATGTTTGGGGATGTTCTATTCCTTTCTATTAGTTATTATGTTGGGGGATGTTCTATTCCTTTCTATTAGTTATTATGTTGGGGATGTTCTATTCCTTTCTATTAGTTATTATGTTGGGGGATGTTCTATTCCTTTCTATTAGTTATTATGTTGGGGGATGTTCTATTCCTTTCTATTAGTTATTGTGTTTGGGGATGTTCTATTCCTTTCTATTAGTTATGTTTGGGGATGTTCTATTCCTTTCTATTAGTTATTATGTTGGGGGATGTTCTATTCCTTTCTATTAGTTATTATGTTGGGGGATGTTCTATTCCTTTCTATTAGTTATTATGTTTGGGGATGTTCTATTCCTTTCTATTAGTTATTATGTTTGGGGATGTTCTATTCCTTTCTATTAGTTATTATGTTGGGGGATGTTCTATTCCTTTCTATTAGTTATTATGTTTGGGGATGTTCTATTCCTTTCTATTAGTTATTATGTTTGGGGATGTTCTATTCCTTTCTATTAGTTATTATGTTTGGGGTTGTTCTATTCCTTTCTATTAGTTATTATGTTTGGGGATGTTCTATTCCTTTCTATTAGTTATTATGTTTGGGGATGTTCTATTCCTTTCTATTAGTTATTATGTTTGGGGATGTTCTATTCCTTTCTATTAGTTATTATGTTTGGGGATGTTCTATTCCTTTCTATTAGTTATTATGTTGGGGATGTTATATTCCTTTCTATTAGTTATTATGTTTGGGGATGTTCTATTCCTTTCTATTAGTTATGTTTGGGGATGTTCTATTCCTTTCTATTAGTTATTATGTTGGGGGATGTTCTATTCCTTTCTATTAGTTATTATGTTGGGGGATGTTCTATTCCTTTCTATTAGTTATTATGTTTGGGGATGTTCTATTCCTTTCTATTAGTTATTATGTTTGGGGATGTTCTATTCCTTTCTATTAGTTATTATGTTGGGGGATGTTCTATTCCTTTCTATGAGTTATTATGTTTGGGGATGTTCTATTCCTTTCTATTAGTTATTATGTTGGGGGATGTTCTATTCCTTTCTATTAGTTATTATGTTGGGGATGTTCTATTCCTTTCTATTAGTTATTATGTTTGGGGATGTTCTATTCCTTTCTATTAGTTATGTTTGGGGATGTTCTATTCCTTTCTATTAGTTATTATGTTTGGGATGTTCTATTCCTTTCTATTAGTTATTATGTTTGGGGATGTTCTATTCCTTTCTATTAGTTATTATGTTGGGGGATGTTCTATTCCTTTCTATTAGTTATTATGTTGGGGATGTTCTATTCCTTTCTATTAGTTATTATGTTTGGGGATGTTCTATTCCTTTCTATTAGTTATTATGTTTGGGGATGTTCTATTCCTTTCTATTAGTTATTATGTTGGGGGATGTTCTATTCCTTTCTATTAGTTATTATGTTTGGGGATGTTCTATTCCTTTCTATTAGTTATTATGTTGGGGGATGTTCTATTCCTTTCTATTAGTTATTATGTTTGGGGATGTTCTATTCCTTTCTATTAGTTATTATGTTGGGGGATGTTCTATTCCTTTCTATTAGTTATTATGTTGGGGATTCCTTTCTATTAGTTATTATGTTTGGGGATGTTCTATTGATTTCTATTAGTTATGTTTGGGGATGTTCTATTCCTTTCTATTAGTTATTATGTTGGGGGATGTTCTATTCCTTTCTATTAGTTATTATGTTGGGGGATGTTCTATTCCTTTCTATTAGTTATTATGTTGGGGATGTTCTATTCCTTTCTATTAGTTATTATGTTGGGGGATGTTCTATTCCTTTCTATTAGTTATTATGTTTGGGGATGTTCTATTCCTTTCTATTAGTTATTATGTTGGGGATGTTCTATTCCTTTCTATTAGTTATTATGTTGGGGGATGTTCTATTCCTTTCTATTAGTTATTATGTTTGGGATGTTCTATTCCTTTCTATTAGTTATTATGTTGGGGATGTTCTATTCCTTTCTATTAGTTATTATGTTGGGGATGTTCTATTCCTTTCTATTAGTTATTATGTTGGGATGTTCTATTCCTTTCTATTAGTTATTATGTTGGGGGATGTTCTATTCCTTTCTATTAGTTATTATGTTGGGGGATGTTCTATTCCTTTCTATTAGTTATTATGTTGGGGATGTTCTATTCCTTTCTATTAGTTATTATGTTGGGATGTTCTATTCCTTTCTATTAGTTATTATGTTTGGGGATGTTCTATTCCTTTCTATTAGTTATTATGTTGGGGGATGTTCTATTCCTTTCTATTAGTTATTATGTTGGGGGATGTTCTATTCCTTTCTATTCGTTTTTAGATTATTATTTGAAATTCAGCTCAGTTGATTTACTAGTTTTATTCCGTTTCAGTTTGATAAAACATTTCTATTTCGTTGTTCTATAATTTAGTTGTAGTGTTAGGGACAGAGAGTAGCCTTCTGCATGACAGGTTAGGAGCCATTTATGTACTCTGGACCTTTAGTCTATACCAGGGCTACTCTGGACCTATAGTCTATAGCAGGGCTACTCTGGACCTATAGTCTATACCAGGGCTACTCTGGACCTATAGTCTATACCAGGGCTACTCTGGACCTATAGTCTATAGCAGGGCTACTCTGGACCTATAGTCTATACCAGGGCTACTCTGGACCTATAGTCTATACCAGGGCTACTCTGGACCTATAGTCTATACCAGGGCTACTCTGGACCTATAGTCTATAGCAGGGCTACTCTGGACCTATAGTCTATAGCAGGGCTACTCTGGACCTATAGTCTATAGCAGGGCTACTCTGGACCTATAGTCTATACCAGGGCTACTCTGGACCTATAGTCTATAGCAGGGCTACTCTGGACCTATAGCAGGGCTACTCTGGACCTATAGCAGGGCTACTCTGGACCTATAGCAGGGCTACTCTGGACCTATAGCAGGGCTACTCTGGACCTATAGCAGGGCTACTCTGGACCTATAGTCTATAGCAGGGCTACTCTGGACCTATAGCAGGGCTACTCTGGACCTATAGTCTATACCAGGGCTACTCTGGACCTATAGTCTATAGCAGGGCTACTCTGGACCTATAGCAGGGCTACTCTGGACCTATAGCAGGGCTACTCTGGATCTATAGCAGGGCTACTCTGGACCTATAGCAGGGCTATTCTGGACCTATAGTCTATAGCAGGGATACTCTGGACCTATAGTCTATAGCAGGGCTACTCTGGACCTATAGTCTATACCAGGGCTACTCTGGACCTATAGTCTATACCAGGGCTACTCAAGTACTATTTGAGAAGGTCCGGTCACACACATTTCCTAGGTGGCAAAGGACCTGGATGGATAGTCATTATACCGGAGTAGTAACAAATCCCCGCCTCGCAAACCCAAACTGTTTAAACTCTTCACACCCTTCTTGTTGCAGATACATATTTTTTTGCAGTTTTAAAGCAAATTTACTGCAATTCTACAAATGTTCCACGTCTTGTGTGTGTTCATATGGTACCAGGAGTCAAATCCTGACCGAATTCCAAAAAATAAAATATCCTTTATCCTGAAATTCTTTGTGGGTGCTGTTCAGATGAACGTGGAGGTTGGTTGGGTTTTCCCTTTGACCTCTGCTCCACACAGGCTGCCATCTCCCTTTCCAGCAATGTACTCAAAATAATCCCATACAGGGCTTTGCATTTTGTGACCGACCACCGTCAATGTTCACGCCTGTGGGTCACGCCTGGGGGTCACTCTTACACGCCGCACACGCCCTCAGATGTCTTCCAACGTTAGCTACTGAACCAGTGGTAGTGAAGCCCAGTCGTTAGCTCCTGAACCAGTGGTAGTGAAGCCCAGTCGTTAGCTCCTGAACCAGTGGTAGTGAAGCCCAGTCGTTAGCTCCTGAACCAGTGGTAGTGAAGCTCAGTCGTTAGCTCCTGAACCAGTGGTAGTGAAGCTCAGTCGTTAGCTCCTGAACCAGTGGTAGTGAAGCCCAGTCGTTAGCTCCTGAACCAGTGGTAGTGAAGCCCAGTCGTTAGCTCCTGAACCAGTGGTAGTGAAGCCCAGTCGTTAGCTCCTGAACCAGTGGTAGTGAAGCCCAGTCGTTAGCTCCTGAACCAGTGGTAGTGAAGCTCAGTCGTTAGCTACTGAACCAGTGGTAGTGAAGCTCAGTCGTTAGCTACTGAACCAGTGGTAGTGAAGCTCAGTCGTTAGCTCCTGAACCAGTGGTAGTGAAGCTCAGTCGTTAGCTCCTGAACCAGTGGTAGTGAAGCTCAGTCGTTAGCTCCTGAACCAGTGGTAGTGAAGCTCAGTCGTTAGCTCCTGAACCAGTGGTAGTGAAGCTCAGTCGTTAGCTACTGAACCAGTGGTAGTGAAGCCCAGTCGTTAGCTCCTGAACCAGTGGTAGTGAAGCCCAGTCGTTAGCTCCTGAACCAGTGGTAGTGAAGCTCAGTCGTTAGCTCCTGAACCAGTGGTAGTGAAGCCCAGTCGTTAGCTCCTGAACCAGTGGTAGTGAAGCCCAGTCGTTAGCTCCTGAACCAGTGGTAGTGAAGCCCAGTCGTTAGCTACTGAACCAGTGGTAGTGAAGCCCAGTCGTTAGCTCCTGAACCAGTGGTAGTGAAGCTCAGTCGTTAGCTCCTGAACCAGTGGTAGTGAAGCTCAGTCGTTAGCTCCTGAACCAGTGGTAGTGAAGCTCAGTCGTTAGCTCCTGAACCAGTGGTAGTGAAGCTCAGTCGTTAGCTACTGAACCAGTGGTAGTGAAGCCCAGTCGTTAGCTCCTGAACCAGTGGTAGTGAAGCTCAGTCGTTAGCTCCTGAACCAGTGGTAGTGAAGCTCAGTCGTTAGCTCCTGAACCAGTGGTAGTGAAGCTCAGTCGTTAGCTCCTGAACCAGTGGTAGTGAAGCTCAGTCGTTAGCTCCTGAACCAGTGGTAGTGAAGCTCAGTCGTTAGCTACTGAACCAGTGGTAGTGAAGCTCAGTCGTTAGCTACTGAACCAGTGGTAGTGAAGCTCAGTCGTTAGCTCCTGAACCAGTGGTAGTGAAGCCCAGTCGTTAGCTCCTGAACCAGTGGTAGTGAAGCTCAGTCGTTAGCTACTGAACCAGTGGTAGTGAAGCTCAGTCGTTAGCTCCTGAACCAGTGGTAGTGAAGCTCAGTCGTTAGCTCCTGAACCAGTGGTAGTGAAGCCCAGTCGTTAGCTCCTGAACCAGTGGTAGTGAAGCTCAGTCGTTAGCTACTGAACCAGTGGTAGTGAAGCTCAGTCGTTAGCTCCTGAACCAGTGGTAGTGAAGCCCAGTCGTTAGCTCCTGAACCAGTGGTAGTGAAGCTCAGTCGTTAGCTCCTGAACCAGTGGTAGTGAAGCTCAGTCGTTAGCTCCTGAACCAGTGGTAGTGAAGCCCAGTCGTTAGCTACTGAACCAGTGGTAGTGAAGCTCAGTCGTTAGCTCCTGAACCAGTGGTAGTGAAGCCCAGTCGTTAGCTCCTGAACCAGTGGTAGTGAAGCTCAGTCGTTAGCTACTGAACCAGTGGTAGTGAAGCCCAGTCGTTAGCTCCTGAACCAGTGGTAGTGAAGCTTATTTGAAACATTGCTATCTACTGGCAGCCTTTACCTGCCAGATTGAAAACCCCGTTTAATATTACATTACATTTACATTTTAGTCATTTAGCAGACGCATTATCTAGAGCGACTTACAGTTAGTGAGTGCATACATTTTCCATACTGGCCCCCCGTGGGAATCGAACCCACAACCCTGGCGTTGCAAGGGCCCTGCTCTACCAACTGGGCTACAGGGGACTACATCAGTGTTGCCCAAAGTGTTTTTGTTGTTGTTTTTTGCAGTCAAAAGGTAAGTTCCGGTATAGTTAAAGTTTTCCAATGTTTTTCGTAATCATCTTATTTCAGTTTACTAAATTGTTTTTTTAAATACTGCGAGATTGAGATTTACCCAGAGTCAGACAGACTCATAGATACCATTTTTATGTATCTGCGTGCAGTTCTGAGATTTTTGAAGTTACATAGAAATGTATAGAGATCGCAATGTTGTATCTCTCTCAATGGTGCTGCCCTTGCGCTCACAGGTGCCATAATCGGACAGCTCCGACGTTGCGATCTCTATGGGACAGAGAATGAGGAAGTGGATAGAATCTTGTTTCTTTTGATTCTCAGTAAAACGTACAAATGTATAAAATATTGATGACTATGTATAGCTTTTGTAAGACTATAAATGACCAACCACCCAGCATTGGAGTAGTTACAAAGTCTATTTCCTGGCTTTTGAGAGGAACTGGCTACTGTACCGGTAGACTTCCAGCAATTGCGCTAAGCTAACGATATGCTAACTTCAATAATATCCAAACTTAATGAAAGCTGAGAGAGGGAGCTGAAAGTCTTCAAAACAGACAGTCCACACCAGTGGCGCCGGAGGAGATGGCTGCCGTTTTACGGGCTCCTAACCAATTGTGCTATTTTGTGTGTTTTTCCGCGTTTTTTGTAACTCATTTTGTACATAATGTTTCTGCCACCGCATCTTATGACCGAAAAGAGCTTCTGGATATCAGAAGTCGGACGCGAAGGATTTACTGCTGATACCGGACCAGGCCCAAATCCCTGTCATTAGCATGAAGAAGAGAGGGGACGCAGGTCGGAGTGCCTTGATAACCCGCCTCTACCGTCCGTCCTATTGGCCAACGTGCAATCACTGGAGAATAAACTGGATGAGCTCCGTTCAAGACTATCCTACCAACGGGACATTAAAAACTGTAATATCTTATGTTTCACCGAGTCGTAGCTGAACGACATGGATAATATACAGTTGGCTGGGTTTTCCATGATTCGGCAAGACAGAACAGCTACGTCTGGTAAGACAAGGGGCGGCGGTCTATGTCCATTTGTAAACAGATGGAGCGCTAGGTCTAATATTAAGGAAGTCTCGAGGTTTTGCTCGCCCGAGGTAGAGTATCTCATGATAAGCTGTAGACCACACTATTTACAAAGAGAGTTTTCATCTATATCTTTTGTAGCTGTCTATTTACCACCACAAACCGATGCTGGCATTAAGACCGCACTCAACGAGCTGTATAAGACCACAAGCAAACAGGAAAACGCTCATCCAGAGGCAGCGCTCCTAGTGGCCGGGGACTTTAATGCAGGAACATTTTTTATCAGTTTGACCTAATTTCTACCAGCATGTCACATGTGCAACCAGAGAAAAACAAAACCAAACTCTAGACCACCTTTACTCCAAACACAGACACGTACAAAGCTCTCCCTCGCCCTCCATTTGGCAAATCTGACTATAATTATATCCTCCTGATTCCTGCTTATAATCAAAAACTAAAGCAGGAAGCACCAGTGACTCGCTCAATACGGAAGTGGTCAGATGACGCAGATGCTAAGCTACAGGACTGTTTTGCTAACACAGACTGGAATATGTTCCGAGATTCATCCGATGGCATTGAGGAGTACACCACATCAGTCACTGGCTTCATCAATAAGTGCATCGATGACGTCGTCCCCACAGTGACCGTACGTACTGTACATACCCCAACCAGAAGCCATGGATTACAGGCAACATCCGCACTGAGCTAAAGGGTAGAGCTGCCACTTTCAAGGAGTGGGACTCTAACCCGGACGCTTATAAGAAATCCCGCTATGCCCTCCGACGAACCATCAAACAGGCAAAGAGTCAATACAGGACTAAGATTGAATCCTACTACACCGGCTCTGACGCTCGTCGGATGTGGCAGGGCTTGAAAACTATTACAGACTACAAAGGGAAACCCAGCTGCGAGCTGCCCAGTCACATTAGCCTACCAGATTAGCTAAATGACTTCTATGCGCGCTTCGAGGCAAGCAACACTGAAGCATGCATGAGAGCACCAGCTGTTCCGGACGTCTCTCCCCCTCCTACGTCTCTCCCTCTCCATCTCATACGTCTCTCCCCCTCCTAAGTCTCTCACTCTCCTCACCCCCTCCTAAGTCTCTCACTCTCCTCACCCCCTCCTACGTCTCTCCCTCTCCATTCTCCCCCTCCTACATCTCTCCCCCTCCCTTTTTCCTCCGTCCTCCCTTCCCATTAGAGGGGGACGTGGGAATCTAAGGACGCGCTGTCCGCTCTAATACACATTGTCACCATGCTGTGATGGGACGCACCACGGGGGGAGGAAACAATCAGACCGCTCTCTAATTTGCTAGTCGGACCAAAGTGGAGCTGTCAGAATCCCCCAGATTAACCCTCTCTCTCCCTCTTAAGACACACAGAAGTACAATGCTACACTAGATGGGGTAGGGGTTAGTGTGTACCTGTTAAGTGCTCCAGGTAGGATCTGTAGAGTGTACACTAGATGGGGTAGGGGTTAGTGTGTACCTGTTAAGTGCTCCAGGTAGTGTCGGTACAGAGTACACTGGATGGGCGTGACTCTGACAGACACAACGTACTCATGTTTAGGAGGCAGGAACTTGGTCAGGGCAGAGTAGTCTCTTCTCTGTAGAGAGAGCAGAGAAAGAGAGAGAGCAGAGAGAGAGAGAGACAGAGACACAGAGAGAGCGAGAGACAGAGACACAGAGAGAGAGAGAGAGACAGAAAGAGGGAGGAGAGAGAGAGAGAGAGAGAGAGGGAGGTAAACAGTAGTGTCTTCTCTGTGAAGGGAGGGACACAGTTAAAGAGCGACAATTAAAAAAACTATTTATCTAGTTGCATCGCTATCAGTCAGAAACATTTATTCTAGTGTCAAAATGGTCTACAAAGTGTAGGACAATTTGGTCAAAGTCAGTCTCGTCCAAAACTGAGATTTGCGTGGTAAAGTGGTATCCATGAGTTCATCTGATAAAGGGCCTCATCGGCAAAATCCCAAAGAATCCCTTAAAGTAAATTTCCTGCAATTCTAAACATTTTGTCATGTTAATAATATGATATCGGAGTGAGTGACTTATAAAATCCATGGGGGCCCCTGGAGGTCAGGGCCCCTGGAGGTCAGGGCCCCTGGAGGTCAGGGCCCCTGGAGGTCAGGGCCCCTGGAGGTCAGGGCCCCTGGGCACATGCGTGCCCGGTCTGTATTCGGCCATGATCACTACAAGTTTGGACAACTGGCTAGACGAATTTACCAATCTAAAAATTGTTAGCTGACATCGCTGATTGAGTGACTCACATAAGAGAGAAACTGCTGATGCACAAACACATTTTGAAAATTTCACCTTGTATGTTCTGTTCTAACTCTCAACAATAAGTTGAGAACCTGACTGAGTTCCTAAAAAAACTAACAAAAGGGGGGGGGGGGGGGGGGGGGGGTCCGTTTTTGGAAATGGATCCGCGGGCCTATAAAAGGGAGGCTGTGGGCTGCCAGTTATCCACAGTGTTACCTGTCCACAGTGTTACCTGTCCACAGTGTTACCTGTCCACAGTGTTACCTGCACACATCCATTGAGCATCTCGTAGAGGATGTGAGCCCTCTTCTTCATGATGCGTACATCCTGGTCTGTGGAGTCCGCTGCCTGTCCGTTCTGGATGGGGTTGACGAAACGGTTCCTAAACTCCTTCACGGACCCCAGCAGGTTCTCCTTGATGAAGTTCACCATGCAGTGGTCTGGACAGGGCAAACACACATTGGTACACTTCCAAAATACAGTGGTATCATAAGTATTCACCCCGCTTGGATTTCTTCACATTTTGTTTTGTTACAAAGTGAGATTAAAATTGATTTAATTGTTTAAAAAAATTGTCGACCATCTACACAAAAAACTATAATTTTTGAAAATTGTATGAGAAAATAAACAGTAATATACTATATGATTAGATAAGTACTCACCCCGTGAGTCAATACATGTTAGAAACACCGTCTTTGGTAAGTCTCTAAGAGCTTTTCCACACCTGTATTAGCCCATTATTCTGTTTATAATTCTTCAGGCTCTGTCAAGGCTAGACTGACATGTTCAAGCAGATTTAAAGGTGCAATATGCAGAAATCGCTCCGCCATTTCCTGGTCGCTAAAATTCCAATAGTTACCCTAATTTCATTTGTAGAATTGTATTTTCACTTTGACATCATTATTGTGTAGATCAATGACAAAAAAATATATATATTAAATCAATTTTAATCCCTTTAACAGAACAAAATGTGAAAGAATCCAAGCGGTGTGAAAACGTATGATACTACAGAAACAGGAGATAGACTAGTGTCCTGTACATCAAGCTGTCTCACTACAGAAACAGGAGATAGACTAGTGTCCTGTCCAGGGGGTGTACTGTACATCAAGCTGTCTCACTACAGAAACAGGAGATAGACTAGTGTCCTGTCCAGGGGGTGTCCTGTACATCAAGCTGTCTCACTACAGAAACAGGAGATAGACTAGTGTCCTGTCCAGGGGGTGTACTGGTACATCAAGCTGTCTCACTACAGAAACAGGAGATAGACTAGTGTCCTGTCCAGGGGGTGTCCTGTACATCAAGCTGCCTCACTACAGAAACAGGAGATAGACTAGTGTCCTGTCCAGGGGGTGTACTGGTACATCAAGCTGTCTCACTACAGAAACAGGAGATAGACTAGTGTCCTGTCCAGGGGGTGTCCTGTACATCAAGCTGTCTCACTACAGAAACAGGAGATAGACTAGTGTCCTGTCCAGGGGGTGTCCTGTACATCCAGCTGTCTCACTACAGAAACAGGAGATAGACTAGTGTCCTGTCCAGGGGGTGTCCTGTACATCAAGCTGTCTCACTACAGAAACAGGAGATAGACTAGTGTCCTGTCCAGGGGGTGTCCTGTACATCCAGCTGTCTCACTACAGAAACAGGAGATAGACTAGTGTCCTGTCCAGGGGGTGTACTGGTACATCAAGCTGTCTCACTACAGAAACATGAGATAGACTAGTGTCCTGTCCAGGGGGTGTCCTGTACATCAAGCTGTCTCACTACAGAAACAGGAGATAGACTAGTGTCCTGTCCAGGGGGTGTCCTGTACATCAAGCTGTCTCACTACAGAAACAGGAGATAGACTAGTGTCCTGTCCAGGGGGTGTCCTGTACATCAAGCTGCCTCACTACAGGAGATAGACTAGTGTCCTGTCCAGGGGGTGTCCTGTACATCCAGCTGTCTCACTACAGAAACAGGAGATAGACTAGTGTCCTGTCCAGGGGGTGTACTGTACATCAAGCTGTCTCACTACAGAAACAGGAGATAGACTAGTGTCCTGTCCAGGGGGTGTACTGTACATCAAGCTGTCTCACTACAGAAACAGGAGATAGACTAGTGTCCTGTCCAGGGGGTGTCCTGTACATCAAGCTGTCTCACTACAGAAACAGGAGATAGACTAGTGTCCTGTCCAGGGGGTGTCCTGTACATCAAGCTGCCTCACTACAGAAACAGGAGATAGACTAGTGTCCTGTCCAGGGGGTGTACTGTACATCAAGCTGTCTCACTACAGAAACAGGAGATAGACTAGTGTCCTGTCCAGGGGGTGTACTGTACATCAAGCTGTCTCACTACAGAAACAGGAGATAGACTAGTGTCCTGTCCAGGGGGTGTCCTGTACATCAAGCTGTCTCACTACAGAAACAGGAGATAGACTAGTGTCCTGTCCAGGGGGTGTACTGTACATCAAGCTGTCTCACTACAGAAACAGGAGATAGACTAGTGTCCTGTCCAGGGGGTGTCCTGTACATCAAGCTGTCTCACTACAGAAACAGGAGATAGACTAGTGTCCTGTCCAGGGGGTGTCCTGTACATCCAGCTGTCTCACTACAGAAACAGGAGATAGACTAGTGTCCTGTCCAGGGGGTGTCCTGTACATCAAGCTGTCTCACTACAGAAACAGGAGATAGACTAGTGTCCTGTCCAGGGGGTGTCCTGTACATCCAGCTGTCTCACTACAGAAACAGGAGATAGACTAGTGTCCTGTCCAGGGGGTGTACTGTACATCAAGCTGTCTCACTACAGAAACAGGAGATAGACTAGTGTCCTGTCCAGGGGGTGTACTGTACATCAAGCTGTCTCACTACAGAAACAGGAGATAGACTAGTGTCCTGTCCAGGGGGTGTCCTGTACATCAAGCTGTCTCACTACAGAAACAGGAGATAGACTAGTGTCCTGTCCAGGGGGTGTCCTGTACATCCAGCTGTCTCACTACAGAAACAGGAGATAGACTAGTGTCCTGTCCAGGGGGGTGTCCTGTACATCAAGCTGTCTCACTACAGAAACAGGAGATAGACTCCTGCCCTATGGGCCGTTCTGGCTAGCTAACACTAACATACACTGACTCCTGCCCTATGGGCCGTTCTGGCTAGCTAACACTGTAACATACACTCTGACTCCTGCCCTATGGGCCGTTCTGGCTAGCTAACACTAACATACACTGACTCCTGCCCTATGGGCCGATCTGGCTAGCTAACACTGTAACATACACTCTGACTCCTGCCCTATGGGCCGTTCTGGCTAGCTAACACTAACATACACTGACTCCTGCCCTATGGGCCGTTCTGGCTAGCTAACAC